>NC_138171.1:87432878-87440378 GCF_964165515.1 Mesoplodon bidens | reverse complement strand
GGGCGGGGGGAGCCCTTTAAAGCGACCACTGCAGGAGCAGCAACTGACAAGGAAGCAATTATGAAATTTTGATGTTCAGAATGGGGGGGCGGGGGGGCGGCGTGAGAGCAGAAGCCGAACGACTCCCCGCAGCGCCGCCACCGCCGCCGAGGGCCTCTGAAGGGCTCTCGAGACGGGCGGGGGTGGCCCCGGCCGCCCCCACCGTCATTAAAGTCCCCTCTCAAATACTCCAAGAGCTTTTCTGAGCGCGAGCCGGGCCGGGCAACATTAAAAACACAGGGCGATTGAAATGGCCACATTGAGATGCGCGGAGCCGGCTGCGGCGCGGACGCGCTCCTGAGGTCAAGTGACGGACGGATTGTATGCTTCTTCATAATAATATTAATTAAACAATTTGCATGCTAATAAGGTAACAATTATCAGGGCCTCTGTTGAAAGATTCAGGTTATTACAACACGCCAATCTGAAGGCCAGGGGTCAGAGAGTGAGAGGCGAGCGAAATTTCAACTCAAATTAACATTCTGTCAGCTCCAGAAAATGGGATAAATAAAGTCGAATTAATTCATTATAATAAAGAGAGATGGGCGAGGGAGCCCGGCCGGCACCCGCCCCTCCCCTGCCCTCCCCTCGGGCCGAATTGATTACAGCTCTGTATTCAGAAACACGCGCCGCGCGCATTCCTGCTCGCGAACCGACATTAGCGGGGCGCTATGGCTATACGGGCAAAACCGAGTCGGATGGACAGAGTTTACATTTAGTGTTTATAGGGAAAGAAATTAAATTACGGCGAAAAGTAGTGCTCTTGGCCCCTGACCTCGGAATGAATACTTGCAGCGTTTTCCTAGTGCGACAGGAGGGGGGCAGGAGTAAGGTCCCAAATTCCAGGCCTCCTCTCCCTCTCGGCGAGATTTCGGGCCTGTCCCGCATCCCCTGCGCCTCTCCCCGTCTTGAGCAAGGGCGGAGAGGAGGGTGGATAAATCGCGGGCGATGCACCAAGGCACACCCAGTTCGGACCCTCGCCAGGGTGCGTGTCCAGCGCCGGGTTCTCGGGCAGGTCCGGGCGGAATCCGGCTCACGGGTCGGGGGTGCGGGCCTCGCCCCCTCGGGCTCTCCCCTCCTGTCGACCCGAGCGGTTGTGTGCAGCCCTCCACGGGCACGGACACACACGCACAGGCGCTGACACAAGAACCGGCACAGGAGCGGCGCCGACGCGCAGACGCACAGCCCTGGCCTGCCCTTCCCCTTCGCTCCTGGCTCGGGGCTCGGTAGCCTGGCTCACCAAAGGCCACCTTACCTGTCGCTTTGCCTGGGGTGAGAGGCTGCCGGCCGCACGGCTCCAGGACTGGCTCGGACCGAGGCCCAGGAGCTCTTCCTCCCTGCCTGGGGGCTGGCCGCAGCAAAATGCAACCTCCCCACTGACAAACTTTTTTACAAAGGCCGCTTTATATAAAGATATATGTATCTTTCCCTTCTGCCCACAGCGCTTAATTTGCTGCTTATTTAAGAATATATCCTTTAATGATTGAGCTCTGAGTCTATCGATATTTCATAGTGGAGAAGGGAGTGACACTTCTCTGAGAACATAATTTAATTATAACAAATGAGTTGGGCGCCTTGGCCCTATTCTTCAGAGGCTGAGTCAAAGCGAGATGTATTTATTTTTTCACTTGTGTGTGTGTAGGGGGCCTGATTGGCTGCCACCCCAAACTACTTCTCCCCTCCTCCTTTCCGCCTCCCTCCGCCGCTGCCCGGGTTTTGCCGGGGTAGAGGGTAGGGGGTAGGGTGCGGGGTCAGGGCGGCACCCCAGCCACTGTCCACCTCTGTGTCTATAGAACGGGCTGCTGCCAATCAATCCGAGAGGGCACTGGTCATCTGTTTCGGAGTCACCTCCTCCCTCTGCTCCCCCTGCCCCTCCCCCGCCGGGCTCCTCTCCCCCGCCGCCTGGAGCCGGAGAGGAGACGAGAAGCCCTTGTAGTTTTAAATTCAATGTGACAGTTTCGGAAAGAGCGGATGATGAATCTCCTATTATTGGATCAGTCTATTTGCCGCTCAATGTCTCTCTGTAATTGGAGCAACATCACTTTAAAGGTTCAGAGAGTACAGCATTTCTGGTGAAAAATCCCCACAACACGCGGCGAATGTTTTAAAGGGAAATCTATTAGTGATTTGCGGACGGGCGGGAGCCGGCGGCAGGGGGAGGCGCGGGCTGGGTCCGGCGGGGATGAGGGTGGGGGCTCGCCGGGGTCCCCCGCCCGGGCCGCTCCCCGCGCCCCTCCCCCCGTCTTGTTGTGACAGTGCCTGATACTGTTTATTGAGGTGCATGTCAGGTATAATTAGCAATCGATATGGAAAACGTTTCCTTGCACCCAGCACGCCTCTGACGTCAGAGCCGATTAGCGCTTCTTATTGGTCCCAAATTCCCCGGGCCGCGGCTAATTATCGGGAGCTTGATGTTGATAAAGTAAAGCGCCGGAGTGCGGGCGAAGCATGTGTAGGGCTCCGGGTCCCTGTCTCCGCCGCCGCCGTCCGCGCCTCCCGCCGCTGGCCCGCCCCGGCCCCGGCCCGCGCCCCCGCGCCCCGCCGCCGGCCCCGCCGGCCCCCCGCGCGAGATGATGGACGGCCGCCTCCTGGAGCACCCGCATGCCCAGTTCGGGGGCTCACTGGGCGGCGTGGTGGGCTTCCCCTACCCGCTGGGCCACCACCACGTGTACGAGCTGGCCGGCCACCAGCTGCAGTCGGCCGCCGCCGCCGCCGCCGCCGCCTCGGTACCCTTCTCCATCGACGGTCTGCTCAGCGGCTCGTGCGCCGCCGCCGCCGCCGCCTCGGTGGTCAACCCCACGCCGCTGCTGCCGGCCGCCTGCGGGGTCGGCGGCGATAGCCAGCCCTTCAAGCTGTCAGGTAGGCGCGGCGGGCGGGGAGGGGGCGGCGGGAGGCAGGGGACCCCGTCGGGCGGAGGAGTGGGTCGCGGGCGGCCGCGGCTCCACGGCCTCCTCGCTCGCCGCCCTCCGCCCGGCTCAGGGCACGCGCCGCCCTCTCCTCTCGGTGGCGCCTGGACAGAAGCGGGTGGCCGCGTTCCAGCCGGGCCCGGGGCTGAGCCGCGCGGCGTCCTGTGCGTGCCCGCAGACTCGGGGGACCCGGACAAGGAGAGCCCGGGCTGCAAGCGGCGGCGCACCCGCACCAACTTCACGGGCTGGCAGCTGGAGGAGCTGGAGAAGGCGTTCAACGAGAGCCACTATCCCGACGTGTTCATGCGCGAGGCGCTGGCGCTGCGCCTGGATCTGGTTGAGTCCCGAGTTCAGGTAAAGACCCGCCTGTGCGTCCCGCGAGCCAGCATCCCGCCTGGCGGCCTGCGCGGCCCGGCCCGCCTTTGTTCTCGGCTTCCAGGTGGGAGACCACAGCCTCCGTCAGAGCCCGCCGCGCGCACGCCCGCCGGAAGGTGGGGGGGGGGGCGGTCCGGGGCTCGGCGCCCCGCGGAGAGGGAGGCGGGCATCCCGGAGGGAGCCGAGGCGGCTCGGGAGGGGCCGGAGAACGGCTGTTGCGTCCGAACCGGGGAGCTGTGTGGTGGGTCGGGGCGACGGCGAGAAACGAGGGGCTGGGGCGGGCGAAGCGGCCAGAAGGAACCGGCCTGGCTCGGACTGGAGGAGACCGGGAGAAGGCAGACCCCGCGACTCCGGGCCCCGGCTGGGGGCTCCACACACCAGCCTGCAGCTAGCGCGTTTGTTTACTTTCGCCTCTAAAATATTCACACGAAAACATGTATTTATTCAGAGCTTTGCAGAAGGGGGCAGCTGAGGAAGGGGAGGCGGACATAAACAATTAACACATTGTGGGGGGAAAGGGTGTCTGAATCCTTAACACCATCGGTTATATCTTTTTTTTCTCCCGTAATTTGATTTTATTCCGAGACTGCCGGCGGTATTCTTTTCAAAAATACAGTGTCAATTTGGTGGATTGAAAATTCAAGATGAATCGTGCATAATTAGATGTTTCCCTAAAGTACAGACATCTTTTTCCGGGTCGGTGTGGTGGTCAGTGGGGTGTGGGCCACAGCTGTGGGCGCTGGGCTTGGAGGCTAAGGCTGGGAAGGCACCTGCTTAGCGCCAGTAGCTTTGTCTAAAAGGTGTTCTCTCCTGTGTTTGGGCCTCCCCGCATGAGCTCTTCGGTTTGTAAATCCTCTTATCCAATTTGTTCTAAGTGTTTTAAGTGAACTCAAGATCTCTTCATTTCTCCTCTAATATGATAATGAGAAATTCGGGGTGACAAGGCAGCCTGGAATTTACACCAAAAAAGAAGTATTTAAAAAGAAAGAAAGAATGAAAGGGCAGAGACAGTCTTGGGGAGGTTACCACTTAACTCATCACACACCTTGGCACCAAAAAAGGGTGCCGGTGACCAGGCCGGCGGGCCTGCTATTGTGCCGGTCTCTACACAGCCGGAACAAAGAATTCGAATTATCGCGATCTTTTGAGAAGGGCCGTGTGCCTGGGGCTCAGCGGGACTTGGCTGTGTGTGGGGGGCGCTGGAGCCAGGGTCTAGGGCTGCTGCCACCGTGGAGAACCGCGGGGCTCCCAGGAGGAGGCCTGCAGAGAGGCGGCAGGATGCAGGACGGGCCCTGGCCTCTTGCTTCCCTGACTGCCGGACCCCTCCGTGGTCCAGGCCATGCACAACTGGCTGTGTTGGTGCCCTGGCATGGAACCTTCCTTCAGAAAGCAGGCTTTCTGGGCTTCCCTGGTGGCGCAGTGGTTGAGAGTCTGCCTGCCGATGCAGGGGACACGGGTTCGTGCCCCGGTCCGGGAAGATCCCACATGCCGCGGAGCGGCTGGGCCCGTGAGCCATGGCCACAGAGCCTGCACGTCTGGAGCCTGTGCTCCGCAACGGGAGAGGCCACAACAGTGAGAGGCCCGTGTACTGCAAAAAAAAAAAAAAAGAAAGCAGGCTTTCTGAATGGGGAGGGGAGGAAGGGGCTGCTGAAGCTCTCCCCCCCAAGTTCGGCTTCCCAGGCCCTTCTGGAGGAAAAAGCACCCAGATTTCCCTTCACGGGAACCCCCAAAATCTGGGCTTTGACTCAGTCTCCAGGGAGCCGAAGACAGGTGTGGAGGGCAGCTGAGCCCGGCCGCTCCTGGTCCTCAGGCCAGACGTTCAGCGCCGGGCCAGGCGGGCTGCTTAGAACACAAGCTGTGAGAAGCCAGGAGGGGCGAAGAGGGGCCCCCTGCCCTCTGCCTCCCGACCAGGAACCCGACGCCCTCGGTCAGGGGCCAGACCGGCCCTGCCCAACGAAGGGGCAACTCCCAGTTCCCCGAGGTGAGAAGCTGGAGCGGGAAGCAGGCCGAGAGGCCCCATCTACCTCCCTCTGGGTGGAAAAGATAACACTTTGGAACCTGCAGCTTGAGTGCCAAAATCCAGCTCAGGGTCGGCTGGGCCGCGTGGCTCGGCTCCCGCCCCCTGGCCGGAGCCGAGGTTGTGCAGGCCTCTCTGGGGGGAGTGGGGAGGCCCGAAGCCCCCCACGGCAAGCCTGCCGCCTGACCGTGCCTTCCTTTCCCCTATCCGGCTGCTCTAGGTCTGGTTCCAAAACCGCCGGGCCAAGTGGAGGAAGAAGGAGAACACGAAGAAGGGCCCTGGGCGGCCGGCGCACAACTCCCATCCCACCACGTGCAGTGGCGAGCCGATGGACCCGGAGGAGATCGCGCGCAAGGAACTGGAGAAGATGGAGAAGAAGAAGCGCAAACACGAGAAGAAGCTGCTCAAGAGCCAGAGCCGCCACTTGCACTCGCCCGGAGGCCTGTCCCTGCACAGCGCGCCCAGCTCCGACAGCGACAGCGGCGGCGGCGGCCTGTCCCCGGAGCCCCCCGAGCCGCCGCCGCCCGCCGCCGTGGCCAAGGGCCCCGGCGCGCACGCCGCCGGCGCCGCCGGTGCTGCGCCCGCACCGCCCGGCGAGCCGCCCGCTCCCGGCACCTGCGATCCCGCCTTTTACCCGAGCCAAAGAAGCGGCGCCGGCCCGCAGCCGCGGCTCGGCCGCCCCGCGGACAAGGACGCGACCCCGTGTGCGCCCGGGGCGGCGGCGGCGGCCGAGCGCGGCGCCTCGGGCCCGCCCAAGGCCAGCCCGTTCAGCGTGGAGAGCTTGCTGTCCGACTCGCCGCCGCGCCGGAAAGCGCCCCCCGCCAACGCGGCCGCCGCTGCGGGGCTGGACTTCGCGCCCGGCCTGCCATGCGCGCCGCGGACCCTCATCGGCAAGGGCCACTTCCTGCTCTACCCCATCACGCAGCCGCTCGGCTTCTTGGTGCCGCAGGCCGCGCTCAAGGGCGGCGCGGGTCCCGAGGCCGCGCCCAAGGACGCGCCGCCCGCTCCCGCCGCTCCACCCGCGCCGCCCGCCCAGGCCAGCTTCGGGGCCTTCCCGGGGCCCGGCGGCGCTCCGGACTCGGCCTTCGCGCGCCGCAGCCCTGACGCCGTCGCCTCCTCGGGGGCCCCGACCCCAGCGCCTTTCCGGGACGCGGCGGCGGCCGCGGCCGAGGGCGGCGGCAGGGACTGCGCAGATGCGGGGGCCGCCTGCCCAGCGGCCCCGCCGCCGCCACCGCTCGCGCTGTCGCCTGGGCCCGGCCCGCGGGCTCCCAGCCCCGCTGCGGAGCCGGCCGTTGGCGGAACCCCCGAATCGGGCGCCGCAGCCGGACCCAGCGCGCCCGATGGCGAGGAGGTGGACATGGACTGAGGGCGGCGGTGGGGCCGAGGGAGGCGCTCAGCCGGCCCCCGGCCGCTCGCTCAGGCTCCGACTCACACAGCGAAATCAGGTGATCGGCTTCGAAACACTGCTTTTTCCTCTTTTTTTCTGTTTCCTTCCTTTTATTTTTATTTTATTTTTTTTTAAAAAAACGCTGTATCAATTCGGACTTAGGCAGCAACCCAGGACTGGGGGTGAGACCCTCCTCCTCTCAAGGGAGCAAAAAAAAAAAAAAAAAAGAAAAAAAAATTCATACCCCTACAGAAACTCACAACAAGAATCCTCAGCCTTGTAAAATGCAAAAATGTCTAAAAATATTTATATATGTACCATTTTTGATAAATAAAGCTGGTCAAACGCAAGCTTTCGGGTCCACTTTTTTCCAATTTACGAGTGCCCAGTCCGGCCCCTCCCCGCTCCATCTTCCAAGCCTCTCCCCGCGGGTGGGACGAGGTCCCTCACCTCCCCCGAGGTCCGCGCTTAATGCCTCCTTTTGTGTGCGTGTGTGTTTGTGTTTTCTGATTGAACAAATTTATGCATCCACAGCTCCCCTCTTCTGCCTCCCCCGCGCTCCCCCTCCTCCCGGGCGCCACACACACGCGCGCGCGCACACACACGCGCCCCAGCGCGCACCCCCGCGCACTGGCACACGCGCGGGGTGACGGAGCCCGGGGCTGCAAGGGCCCGGCCGCTGGGCTCCTGCAGAGTTTTGATATGAAAGTAATTATTTTCCGGTGGCTGCTGCGGGGACTGGGTTTCTTGCCCAAAGGGTTATTATACATTACCGA